>NW_028245478.1:0-15794 GCF_964263255.1 Lissotriton vulgaris | reverse complement strand
TTTTCACCTCCATGGAGTTAGAATAGTAATTTTTACCCCCACACTATCCAACACTCACTCTACTTCAACACCCCCCTCGAGTTA
Organism: Lissotriton vulgaris; assembly: GCF_964263255.1. Taxonomy (NCBI): domain Eukaryota; kingdom Metazoa; phylum Chordata; class Amphibia; order Caudata; family Salamandridae; genus Lissotriton; species Lissotriton vulgaris. The sequence continues at coordinate 15,710 of NW_028245478.1, read as the reverse complement.
GATTAATAATTTAGACCTCTACACTACCCTACTTCTACACCCCCCTGGAATTATAATAGTAATTTTTACCCCTACACTATCCAACACTTACCCTACTTCAACACCCCCCTGGAGTTAGAATATTAAGGTATACAGCTGCACTATCCAGCACTTATCCTACTTCAACGCCACTCTGGATTTAGAATAGTAAGTTATACAGCTGCACTATCCAGCACTTACCCTACAACTACACCTCTCTGGAGTTAGAATAGTAATTATTACCCACACACTATCCAACACTTACCCTACTTCAACACCCCACTCGGAGATAGAATAGTAATATTTACCCCTACACTATCAAACACTTACCCTACTTCAACACCCTCCTGGAGTTAGAATATTAAGGTATACAGCTGCACTATCCAGCACTTATCCTACTTCAACGCCACTCTGGATTTAGAATAGTAAGTTATACAGCTGCACTATCCAGCACTTACCCTACAACTACACCTCTCTGGAGTTAGAATAGTAATTATTACCCACACACTATCCAACACTTACCCTACTTCAACACCCCACTTGGAGATAGAATAGTAATTTTTACCCCTACACTATCCAGAACGTACCCTACTGCTACACCCCCTTGGAGTTAGAATAGTAAGTTATACATCTGCACTATCCAGCACTTACTCTACTACTACACCCCCTGGAGTTAGAATAATAAGTTATACACCTGCAATATCCAGCACTTACCTTACTTTTTCACCTCCCTGGAGTTGGAATAGTAATTTTTACCCCCACACTATCCAACACTTACTCTACTTTAACACCCCCCTGGAGTTAGAATAGTAATTTAGACCTCTACACTATCCAACACTTACCCTACTTCAACACCCCTCTGGAGTTATAATAGTAATTTTTACCCCTACACTATCCAACACTTACCCTACTTCAACACCGCCCTAGAGTTAGAATAGTAAGTTATACAGCTGCACTATCCAGCACTTATCCTACTTCAACACCACCCTTGAGTTACAATAGTAAGTTATACAGCTGCACTATTCAGCTTTTACCCTACTTCAACACCCTCTGGAGTTAGAATAGTAATTATTACCCCTACACTATCCAACACTTACCCTGATGCTACATCCTCCTTGAGTTAGAATAGTAAGTTATACAGCTGCACTATCCAGCACTTACTCTACTTCAACTCCCCCCTTGGAGATAGAATAGTAATTTTACCCCTACACTATCCAACACTTACCCTACTGCTACACCCCCCAGGAGTTAGAATAGTAATTTTTACCCCCCTATCCAGCACTTACCCTACTTCAACACCCCTCTGGAGTTAGAATAGTAGTTTTTACCCCTACACTATCCAACACTTACCCTACTTCAACACTCCCCTGGAGTTAGAATATTAAGGTATACAGCTGCACTATCCAGCACTTACCCTACAACTACACCTCTGGAGTTAGAATAGTAATTATTACCCACACACTATCCAACACTTACCCTACTTCAACACCCCACTCGGAGATAGAATAGTAATATTTACCCCTACACTATCAAACACTTACCCTACTTCAACACCCCCCTGGAGTTAGAATATTAAGGTATACAGCTGCACTATCCAGCACTTATCCTACTTCAACGCCACTCTGGATTTAGAATAGTAAGTTATACAGCTGCACTATCCAGCACTTACCCTACAACTACACCTCTCTGGAGTTAGAATAGTAATTATTACCCACACACTATCCAACACTTACCCTACTTCAACACCCCACTTGGAGATAGAATAGTAATTTTCACCCCTACACTATCCAGAACTTACCCTACTGCTACACCCCCTTGGAGTTAGAATAGTAAGTTATACATCTGCACTATCCAGCACTTACTCTACTACTACACCCCCTGGAGTTAGAATAATAAGTTATACACCTGCAATATCCAGCACTTACCTTACTTTTTCACCTCCCTGGAGTTGGAATAGTAATTTTTACCCCCACACTATCCAACACTTACTCTACTTCAACACCCCCCTGGAGTTAGAATAGTAATTTAGACCTCTACACTATCCAACACTTACCCTACTTCAACACCCCTCTGGAGTTATAATAGTAATTTTTACCCCTACACTATCCAACACTTACCCTACTTCAACACCGCCCTAGAGTTAGAATAGTAAGTTATACAGCTGCACTATCCAGCACTTATCCTACTTCAACACCACCCTTGAGTTACAATAGTAAGTTATACAGCTGCACTATTCAGCTTTTACCCTACTTCAACACCCCCTGGAGTTAGAATAGTATTTATTACCCCTACACTATCCAACACTTACCCTGATGCTACATCCTCCTTGAGTTAGAATAGTAAGTTATACAGCTGCACTATCCAGCACTTACTCTACTTCAACACCCCCCTTGGAGATAGAATAGTAATTTTACCGCTACACTATCCAACACTTACCCTACTGCTACACCCCCCAGGAGTTAGAATAGTAATTTTTACCCCCCTATCCAGCACTTACCCTACTTCAACACCCCTCTGGAGTTAGAATAGTAGTTTTTACCCCTACACTATCCAACACTTACCCTACTTCAACACTCCCCTGGAGTTAGAATAGTAAGTTATACAGCTGCACTATCCAGCACTTCCAACACTTACCCTACTGCTACACCCCCCAGTAGTTAGAATAGTAATTTTTACCTCTAAACTATCCAGCACTTACCCTACTTCAACACCCCCCTGGAGTTTGTATAGTAATTTTTACCTCTACACTATCCAGCACTTACCCTACTTCAACACCCCCCTGGAGTTAGAATAGTAATTTTTACCCCTACACTATCCAACACTTACCCCACTTCAACACCCCTTTGGAGTTAGAATAGTAAGTTATACAGCTGCACTATCCAGCACTTATCCTACTGCTACACCCCCCTGGAGTTACGATAGTAAGTTATACAGCTGCACTATTCACCTTTTACCCTACTTCAACACCCCCCTGGAGTTTGTATAGTAATTTTTTACCTCTACACTATCCAGCACTTACCCTACTTCAACACCCCCTTGGAGTTATAATAGTAAGTTATACATCTGCACTATCAGCACTTACCCTACAACTACACCTCTTTGGAGTTAGAATAGTAGGTTATACACCTGCACAATCCAGCAATTACCCTACTTTTACATTACCTTAGAGTGTGGATAGTAATTATTTCTTTAACTCTATGTAGTTTAAAAAAAATGTATCTCCTGTTTACCTTTTTTTTTGTTGGTTGCTTCTTTCTATATATGTTGTTTGAAGGTCTTCTTCCCGAGGTGGAGGGACCGTTCGCAGGGGCAGCGGCGGTCCCTCCGGTGGAATTAGGATGTGACCGCCACCCTGCCGGTCACATCCTGTATATTTAACATTGCGGTGGGTGCTGCTTTAAGCAGCACCCACCGCAAGGTTAAATATGCATGCTTTCCATTTGCATGCACAAAATGGCAGGCACCGCGCGGTGCCTGCAGCTTTGTACATGAAAATGCTGGGGGGTACCATAGGTACCCCCCATGTGCACCCCCCACCCCCGACACCCTGGGGGCCCGCAAGGGCCCCCCAGAAGCTATTGTCGACATGCTTTTCCACAGCGGTAAATCCGCTGTGGAAAAGCATGTTTTCAAACCCATTGTAATTTGGCTGGCGGTACCAAATTGCGGCCAATACCTCGTGGATCAGCGGCGGACGGACCTGCCGTCCGCCGCTGATCCCACCGCCATCATAATCTGGCGGTGGGTGTTTTGAAGGTCCGCAGCCGTGATTCCGCATCCTCCAGGCCGGCGGTGGCTTCCACCGGCCCCGAGGATGCGGAATCACTGCAATCATAATCGACCCCTTAATTTGATGAAGATGGTCCTCTGATTGTTGTTGGTTTCTTTCTTTGAATGCTGTTTGTTTGAACAGGAGTTAAATTACTATTTATTTTCAGTCTAAAAACAAATGTATGTCATGTTATTAAAAATAGTTTTGTTACAATATGGGTTTTCTGAATTTTGATACTCAACTGCACAATCCAGCTCTTTTTTTTCTCATAACCATCTTGGAGTTAGAATATAGTAAATAATACACCAGCACTTATTCAACACCTCTCTGAAGTTAGAATAGTAAGTTTTTAAGCTGCACTATCCAGCATTTACCCTACTGCTACACTCCTTTGGAGTTTGCTTAGAAAGTTTTTCTGCTGCATTATTCTGTACTTACTTCACTGGATCTGTGGAGTAGCAATAATCTTTAATACACTTGCATTACTCTTCACTTACCTTAATTCAATATCTCTCGGTAGTTAGATTAGTATTTAATACGTATGCACAATCTAGTTCTTACTCTTCTCTTAATTTCCTAACAAATTCGATAGTATTTATTACTTTTACACTGTGTTGGATATTAAAATGTATTCATTGTTACCTTTTTATATCTTGTTTTCTTTTTGGATGTGAAGATATTTGTTGATCTTCTTGCTTTGATGTTCTTTGAATGTTTTTAAGCTCTTCGTAATATAAAAAAGAAAATGTTAGATTTGTGTGCTTTTATGCGAGAGGTATCTGTATGAGCAATTAAAAGAGGTTAATTGATAACTTTGTACATTTAGCTTTAAAATGTACCTTTTGTTTAATTTTGTTGATTTGTGGATGGTTACAAATTTTTGAAGAGGATGGTCTTCAGCTGGTTATTGGGTTCTCTTTTTGAAGTTGCTTTTTCTTTGTATTTATCTGTTGTGGGAAGTAGGAGTTAAACATTTGTTAAATTTCTATTTATTTAAACTCCTTTTAATTGGAAAAAACATATTGTTAGAACATGGATATTCTGAGGTTATAAAATGTGATTTAAACTTGAATGTCATTGTTTTTTTCCACTTATATGATTATATCATTTTTAAGCAGCATAAAAATCAATTTTGCAAACATTAAAATTGATTTTTTATAAAACATACATTTTTAAAAGATTTAATGCTTCTCAGTTCAACTTCTTTACCTTTGAAAAAGCAGTTTGTATAAGTTGTCTATTAGACACCGCCACCATATTATTCTTTTTTCGCCACGGCCGCAAGGCAACCGGGGCGGAAAAGCGGCGGACGGTCTTTCCGTCCGCCGCTGTCCCACAGCCATTATAAAATGGCGGGGGAGAATTTAGGTATGGACGGTGGGCGGATTGCCCCCGCCAGGCCGGCGGTGGCTACTGCCAGCCTGGCAGGGGCAATCTGCCCGCCATCCTAATGGGCCCCTTAATGTAATAGCATGGAACCCATCTTGGAACAGCACACTTTTTTGTTTAATTACATTGTCTGTAATGCTTCTATCTTTCCTATCAAAACGTCTGGTAAAACACCTACATTTTATGGAAGATTTATTTGCTATTAATATGTTCTGATATCCTGTTTCCTTTTGTTCTCAGGATAGCCACCATTCTGCCATGTATCCCAGCATCTGTTCCATACTTCACTGTTGTAGATCTGTGTGCACCTTTGATCTCCATTCCAATATACCCTGACAGCAAGTATCTTTTAGGTTTGTCGTTTTCAGAGGGCCAAATCACATGTACTTGTTTTCCTAAACGAGTATACAGAGTCACCATCCTTATTTTTAGAGGCTCTAAGGAAATATCTGGACACCATTGTTTTCCCAGAAGGATCTCTGTTAGTTTAGTTTGTTGATGACTAGTTAATTGCATCTGACTTGTTGGATCAATGCAAGCATAATACCTTTTTAGTTGCTCAATGAATTAGCTTTTAAGGACCACAAAGCATCTAAATATAAGTTACAATTCTGCTTACCCACTGTATAATATTTAGGCCAGAACATATCAGCAGAGGAGTGAAATCTGTCCGCAGACCACGTTGATGCTTTTTGTAAGCTACCCTGGAGCATTAGCATCACACTGTTTTGGGATGGCAGGATATTGCCACCAGTTGATTTTAGGATATTGCAATAGTGTCAAGAGTCAGCTGAGCCTTCTTGGAGTCAGGAGTCTTTTTTCTGTCTGTGTCCCTAGAACAGGCAAACAAGAGGCCAACCACTTTACCTTTGGAGAGGAGTTCCAGTCCCTGAGTTCCAATAGGAGTCCTTGAGTCTCGTCTACCAACAAGAGTGAGAAGTCTTCTTCATCAGGTGTAGTCTGCCTACATCCAGGAATGTTCTGAATAGGCGGTAGTGAGATGCCAGGTCTATCCTGTGCACTAGCCAGTGATTGGAGAATATTCCTTAGTCAGTCATGGCTTTCTTCCTATTTGCCAACTTTTATTTGCAGCACTTCCTGATCTCTGATTTACGATACAGCGATGACAAGGGCACAGTCATCAATGGCCTTATTTTCTACTCCAGAAAAACATCCGCATGGCGCAAAACCATCGCGCAGCTCCTCAATGTATAGGGAACCAGGAACATACCGTATGGGACTAAACTCATGATAGTGCCCTCCGCAATCTTGCGAGCTGACCTCACCATCACCCTGTACAAAAACGGCATTGTCCTAATCCAATCCACAACTAATAACCTTAATAGAGGACCGAATTACCACTCAAAGGGAGAGTGGAAGGTCCAGACCGCAGCGTGGGTCCTCAGATAGCTGGTACCAAGGAGGGGACTGGGTTGTTCCTGATTTAGAAAATACAGGTCAAAGGAGAGTGGATCTGTGTAGGGGGTTAATAGGTAACCCGCCTATGGGTATCCATTTTGTTGGAGATATTGGCCTCACACACCCTTGCAGGTGTCATGCTTCATCATGGGCAATGCTCCTCGTTGGGTGGGCGGTGCAATACCCAACGGGCAACACTTCAAAGAGGGGCTCTTTAGCGGAGATCTTTTAATCCAACTGCCCTTTAGGTGAAGTGCGGGTGGGGGGCCACATGCGGTTGTAGACGGTATGTGAAGTTAAAATAGCGCAGGGGTACCAGAAGGAACTTTATTCGGGTGGTCCCATGTGCTAACTAAAAACAACAATTAGCCTAGGAGATTTGGAAAGTAATGTTTTCCGTGCTCAAGACTATGCTAATAGGTGAGGGTTGTGGTCGACATGTTTTTCGCAAGGGCTAATTTACCCGCGATTCTTCAGGACCTTTAAAGAATAATACTCATTGTCTACAGTTTGGCTGATCTTTCTAAGTATCAGTGCTTAGGTGTATATCTGAGAATTAGAGTACCTGCATATACATTATTCCATGCCTGTGTTAAGGAAACAAAAATGGAGAATGTAATTGGTTACATCACTCTAGTAGGTACATTACATTAATCCACTCTTTGTAAGACCTGGTGCATTCAGTGTCATGCTAGTGTTGATGACTACTAGCATGCTGTGGAAGTGAAACAGTGAGTGACATGCTCACATGTGTTCAGGTGGAGAAGTTTCTGGTGATTTAAAAACAGAAGAGCAGCAGCATTAAAAACAACAAAGAACAGCAGTTCCGGTCTGAGGACCCCACTCACCTAGAGGTCACAAGTTAAATGTAGCAGCTGTGTCTGGCGGGATGAACATCGGTGAGTCAAGCCTCTAAAGCTAAGGCTGAAATGAAGTTGCAATATGGTGGGAATATAAGTTCAATACATGTAGTCAAATCACACATCTTTGAGCATGGCTAGGTGATTCAGCTATCTACACTCGGTCATCATTGTGTAGTTATATGCTGGTTATCAATGTGTAATGTGGTAGCCTGCCAAACGCTGGTCTCGTGGAGGTTATCAGAAAAAATAAATGATAAAATAAAATCGTGGAGCAGGTATGCCAGAGTTTGTCTGTGCTCGATTCTGCTAATTAATCTGTAGAGGGTAGGGCGTGTGTGCGCCTCTGCTGGCGCCCGTGATGTTATATATCGTATGTTTGCCGATAGTTGGTCTAGCGCAGTGTCGGGTAACACAGGGAGCCAGGTTAATGTAGCGTAAGACTGCGTAAGGGGCCGCTTGTTAATCTTTTGTGCAGTAGGACGAGTAAGAGGAGGCGTCGTAGTGCCGATAGTTACTCGCTTATGGGGATTAGCACAAAGTGGCTCCAACTACTCGCTCTTTCTTAGTTCAGAGCCACCCCCCTCTCTATCTATCCTTATTGTGGTCATTAACCTCTCGCTAAATCGTGATGTCAATCGCGTTCCGAGTGGTGTATACGGCGCGCTGCATATGGATAACAGCTGTTATCCTATATTGTCAAGTCTTGCACTTACTTGATGCTCCCGTGTCCTGCTTGTGAAGCCTACCCCTCTCCGCCAGTACCGGATAGAGAAGAGCGTTTGGATACCATTTGCTATATTTCGGCACTGGGAGGGGCATGCCTACAGAGAGTGATGCCGGCTCACTACAGGTCACGTGATTACGCCGGTTAGTGTAGCGGCCATTGCGGAGTGGTGTGGCGTAGCTCTACCATTTGTGGTGTCTTTCATTGAAGTGCAAATTACTCTTTTCAATGTATTGTCAATAACCCATTCCCCGAATCTCTATTGTATGGGGTAACATACTAGGTTTGAGGTAGGAGTTGTGTAGTTTTGAGAGCGTCCGGTGTGGGGAATTATAAACTCCCTACGTATCATGTGACCTAGTCCTAAAAACGAGTTGGCCATCTTAAAAGGGGTTATTTGTCTTGATTCAGCTAGGTACCAGTTAAGTAGGCGATAAAGATGTGCCAATTAGCACTATTTTGATGTTATTATTTAGCTATTCCCTGATTATTGTGCTAAAAGTTTGGGGCCTAGTCGCTCTGGAGGTCACTTTGAAGCTCATAAGAACCAACTAGACTGTGGGGATGTGTGTGTGGTGCTTACAGAGAGCCCCAGGGGATGTCCTCGTTCAAACCATTCCTATCTGTGGCCAGACGATGGATCCATCTTTGTTCCCTGTAGAAGAGGTTCTGTTTCGAGATGCTAGCATTTGCTTCAATTATGAGCCATTTCACTGAGTCTGCTGTGTGGTTCTTCTCTTGGTAGTGCCTACACATCTTCGTATTGTTTTTCATACAGCGGAAGTTACTCCGATGCTATGAGATGCGTTGTTTGATTGGTCTAGTCGTCATCCCCACATATTGGAGTCCACAGGGACATACAAGCAGGTACACACAGTTAGGTGTATTACAGTTTGTGTGTCCCCTTAGCTCCCACTTGAATGATTCTGTGAGCTGAACAGTTTTGTATGTAGCCGTGAAGGGGCATGCGCTTTATGAACCACAAGGGTACTGCCCTTTCACTGGTGGTAATTGCCACAGGGTAGTCTGGTTCGTGACAGTTTGTTTTTTTGGTCTGGTGTTGATGAGTATGTCCTTCACGTTTTTCGACCTCTTAAATGCGAACCTAGGAGGTTCAAGATCGAGGTCCCCTGTGTTCAGGATTTGCCAGTGACGCTTAATGATCTTTTTTACCGCATTTGAGGCTGGCGTGAAGGTGGTGACACATGTCATTGGTTCATTGGTCTTGGGGGGTCGGTCCCTTTGCTCAAGGAGTGCTCCTCTGTGGTTATTACGGGCTCTTTTCTGTGCTCTGGTGATCTCCCTAGAGGGGTAACCCCTATCAGACAAATTCCTTGAAAGGATATTCGACTGGGTTCTGTATTCAGACAGGCTACTGCAGTTGCGCCGTACTCTCAGAAATTGCCCATAAGGGAGGTTTGCTCGCAGCGCTTTTGGGTGGTGGCTATTATAATGGAGTAGGCTATTGCGGTCTGTTGATTTTCTGAACATACTTGTACTCAGTTGGCCTTCCGTTAGTTTGATGGTTAGGTCAAGGAAGGAGATCTGTGGCCGTAATTGTGAGGCGTAGATATGCATTCAGTGTGTTTACCCATCCAAAGAATTCATCCAGAGAATCTCTGGTACCAGCCCAGAAGATCAAAATGTCATCGATAAATCGACGCCACAATTTGATGTTGTTATGGTAGGGATTGGCGGGGGAGTCAATGTACCTCTTTTCGAAATCTGCCATGTGGAGGCATGCTACCGATGGGGCAAATGTACTCCCCATCGAAGTTCCCTGCGTTTGATGGTAGTATTTTCCTTTGAACTCAAAGAAGTTTTCTGTTAGTGCTAAATTGGCACATTCCATGATGAAGGCTGGGGGTGTAGGAGAAGACCATGTCTCGGAATTCAATATCTCTTCTATCACCTCTAGGGAGGTCCTCTGTGGGATGCTCGTGTAGAGGGCCTCTACATCGAGGGTTACCAGGAGGTCAACTTGGAGGTTCCCATGGAAACTGTCCAGGAGTCGTAGAACATCAGTTGTGTCCTGTATATAGGATGGGATGCGTTTAACCAAGGGTTGCAAAAAATGGTCACAGAATTGTGATAGTGGTTCCAATATGGAGTCGATACCTGAGACGATCGGGCGACCTGGTATGGGGATAGTCTCCTTATGAATTTTGGGGAGGGTGTAAAAGTATGGAACCCTCGGGTCTTTCTTAATCAGGAATTCCGACTCCTTTTGGCTAATCCAGCCCTCACTAAGGGCAGACTCGACAAGCCCAACAATGGTGCGTGTGAGGCGTTCCGTGGGGTTGGAAGGGATTGGTGTATAGTATTGTACATTCCCCAGTTGTCTGAGGCATTTAGTTTCGTAGTCAGTGGTGTTCATCAGAACAGTGGCTCCCCCCTTGTCTGCCTGCTTAATGGTGATCGCAGGGTCATTGGCTAATGAGTTTAGTGTCTGTAACTCAAGTTTGGACATATTGTGATGGCTGTGGTGGTGTTCAAGGGTTGCAATTTCCTTGAGCACTGCTTGTTCGTATGTCAAGACCTCGTTTGGAACCATCCCATTGTGGGGGGTAAAGATGGATGGGTTGTGAAGCCCAGAGTCTTCAGTCGTCTCGCTCTGTCTTCCGTCAAAAAAGGCCTTCAGTCTAATCTTGCGAAAAAACTTTTGTATTTCGCAAACCTGATAGAAATTGTCTATTTTCGGAGTAGGGACAAAGCCAAGTCCCTTCTGTAGGACCTTCTCCTCTTGTGCAGTTAGCTGGTGTGCTGAGAGATTTACCACTAGACTCATTTTCGATTGGTCTTGCTCCCCGTATCCATCCCTTGGGCTGGGGGGTCTTCTTCCCATTGGACCCTCTTGTCGGGCGCGTTTCCTCGCTTGCGCCCTCGCCCTCTGCCCCAACCTCTTCCTAAAAAAGGCTGGTTGTTGCTTGATGGGGCGAATTGTGGTGGATATTGGGGAGCGTACGGTGGTAAAGGATGTGGGAATTGGGGGTATGGAGGGTATTGCCAGACTGACACCCTCCTCAAAAACCATGTTCATGACACCTGCAGGGCAACAAACACCTGCCACGACGTCCCCCCAACTAGCATGCCCAGCCATCCACAAACCAATACCCTAAGTGCTCACAACTCTGATCAACTTAACCCCTCTATCACAAAAACTAAACCTACCAACAGAATCGTTCCCAGACCTCTGCTCTCCTCCCCGCCAGCTCCTCCCTCTGACCTTGAGACCGAAACGCTCCCATTGGCCTACGACACAAGTTGACCCAGCACCTCGATCCTCATACCAACGCATGCCAATAGAACCGCTACGAAACCACTGACCCCTGCCTCCAAGCGCCTCCCTCTTATATTGATACCGAAACTCTGCACTTCAGAGCAGCTCCTCCCTCTGACACTGAAACTCTTCCAGTGGCCTACAACACAAGTAGACCCAGCCCCTCTACCCTACCACCAAAGCAGGCCAATAGAACCGCCTCCAAACCACTGTCCACCTGCCTTCATGCGCCATCCTCCTATATTGATATCAAAACTCTGCACTACAGAGCAGCAAAATAATGCAGAGCATCCATGACTCCATTCTGGACCTAAAGAATCTTCTTCTTCTTACTGAACTATCCTTCTCTAAGTTCAAGCCTCCATTTAACCCCACCCCCTCCCTACAACAGAGCCCCCCATTCACCCGCTACTGCTTACCTTGAGATACCTTCGCCCTCGCAAGCAACCACGCCACCTCTTGGAGGAGGAATTTCTAGCTCTCCTTCTCTCCTACAACTCTACCCTTGTCACCTTAAGTCCGCTAGACCTTACTGAAGAGGAAATTCTAGCCATCGTCCTTTCCTACAACTCTGCCTCAGTAACCCCTAGTCCACCAGTCGTGATGGTAGAACACGCCATCCGCACGGTCGCTATCAACCCCTACAGATCAGCCACCCTCCGCAACAGAAGTGTGGATGATAGCAACCTAGCCCCAGGACCATTGTCCGCCCCATCACACGGCACTCTCTCCGGCCCCTCTTTATCTGGCCTCCTAATTAATTGCCGCTCAGCAGTTAAGCATGCCGCTGATATCGCAGACCTCATAATGAGCCAAAACTTTGACTTAACAATCCTGACGGAGTTGTGTCTCAATGAATCCTCATCACAATGGCTGGACCTCCTAGTCCCTCCCAACTACAACATTGCAAGGCTGGATAGGCAATCTAGCAAAAAAGGGGGCGCCATTGCCTGCATTTACCACTCTAACCTCCTCGTCATGGAACTCCTGGAAGACACCACAGACTCCTGTGAATACCTTGCACTTTCCATATGTAGCAGCACTACCCAACTGTACAATCTGCACATCTTTTACCAACCCCCAGGTATGAATGACGCCTTCACTGACCACCTCATGGAAATTGACAAGAGAGAAAAGATAGGGGGTGCACTGCTAAGTTAGGTGACGTTATGGGAAACGTGTGGGTTAAGTTCTGGGTGCACTCGCGGGTGGTGTTATCCGTCCAAACACCAAAGAATAATGAACAAGTTGTGCATGCAGGAACTGCTTATGCATCCCCTGTGAGGCACTCCGGGGGTGATCAATGATTTGATTCACAATATGAAAGAAAGCTTAGTTCATTGGTTCTTGGAGAGTTTATTTAAAGTCTTTACACTGATATTCACAACATATCAGGAACAGCATAAATCCATAAGGTTAGTATGTGAACTGTCTCCAATGCATTTCGGGCAGAAATGCCCTTGGTCACGGAGTGCTGTGGAGGAAGGCAAAGGGAGATAGGTGAGGGGGAGGTTCAAGCGCTAAACCATGGTTAGGGGCCAGGGCTTAATCGTGCGCTAAGTGAGGGTGTGTGGATATATAAGTCGCCCGAATGAATTCATAAGTGCTCGGTAGTTATGCGTGAGGAAATGGGTGGTGTTAGAGAATTAACCGCGTGTGATTTAAAAAGTAACCGGATAGTTGGCGCTTAAAGTTAACTACGCCTGTAAGGGACTTACTTCATCATAACACGTAGCGGAGCCTGCTATCCTTCTGGCTGTATGATCGCTCTCGAGTGTGTTTGTGGGCGGAGGGTATTCATGCAGTGCGTTCGATAAAAAATAAACAAGGGACTAAAACGGCAAGGAGTAGGAGAAACGAAAAAAGCGGCCATGTTAGAAAGGGGTGTGGGTTATAAGACGTGTGCAGTAGGAAGGGTAGGGATGTGTGAGTAGGTGATAAAGAATGCGGAGCAATGTAAACAATAAGACTATATTACATCAATGCATTAAAGATAACAACTATATTCAATTCGATCGTTGAGACCGTAAGGTTTCAGGGTCTGCAGACGATAGATCCATTCCAGTTCTCGTTTCAATAATAGTTTATGGTTGTCAATTCCTTCTTTTTTAGTGACGGTTTCCAGTACAATGAATTTCAGTTGTGCGATGGTGTGGCGTGATTCAACATAATGCATGGCTACATTGGATTTTTCAAGTTTCAGTCGTATGTTGGACTTATGTTCGTTTAAGCGTGTCTTGATTTTGCGTTCTGTTTTGCCAACATATAATTTACCGCAAGAGCATTTTAGGGCATAAATCAGGTTCGTGGAGTCACATGTGGCGTCAACTTGTAGTTTTATGTTGTGGCCTTTCATGGGGTGTTGGATACTGTTGCCTTTGATGACGCAATTACAATGATTACAGTTGAGACAAGGTTGGGTTCCGCGGTGTTGTGAGGGACTTTCAGTGGGTTTAGATAGAATCTCTTTAATATTCCTGCTTCGGGTGTGGGCAAAGATAGGTGGATTTTGAAAAATGCCCTGGAAGTCGGGTTCCATCTGGAGTATGGGCCAGTGTTTAGATATGATTTTTTTGTATGTGGAACTAGCTGTGGAAAATTTGGAGACTAGTACCATGCGTTGTTCTGTCTCTTTACTGGTTTTTGACAGGCTGTCTTTCCTGGAGATTTTGTTCACACGAGTACGTGCTTCACAAAGGATGTTCTCAGGGTATCCCCGATTACGGAACCGGTCATGCATTTCTTTGATGCGTGTTTCAAATGTAGATTCATTAGATACAATGCGTTTGACTCGCAACATTTGAGAAAATGGCAGGTGTTTCTTCAGGGAGCCTTGGTGGAAACTCGAAAAATGCAAGGTGTTGTTGCGGTCTGTGCTTTTTCTGTGAAGATCTGTGACTAAACCTTGAGGTGTAACTTTGATGTGGACATCCAAAAAGGCAATGTCCGTGTCGCTGATTTGCCATGAAAGGTTAATCCGTGGGTCCTTGGTGTTGATCTCTGTAAGTAGTTCATTGAGTGTGTCTTTGGTATCAGACCACATAATAAACAGGTCATCAATGTACCGCACGTACATTTTGGAATTGTTTTGAAAGATAGGATTGGTGTATATGTGGTGGTTTTCGAAGTTCTACATGTATACATTCGCATACGTGGGGGCGGCGCAGTTTCCCATCGCCATTCCGGATAGCTGTAAGTACCATTGGTTGTCTAGTTTGAAATAACTGTGATAAAGAATAAAAATCATAAGTTCCATTAGAAAGGTTTGCATAGATGTGTCAATATCACTATTGAGCAGAGCTTGTTCGATGGCCTCGATTCCCCCTTGGTGGGGTATCGAGGTGTAGATGAACTTACATCAGCTGTACAGAGGATGAGAGGTTCATTGTCACGTAGTTGGATTTGTGATAGTTTCACTAAAAAGTCAGTGGTGTCCTTGATGTAACTGGCTGATTTGGTGACAAGTCGAATTGAATATAGTTGTTATCTTTAATGCATTGATGTAATATAGTCTTATTGTTTACATTGCTCCGCATTCTTTATCACCTACTCACACATCCCTACCCTTCCTACTGCACACGTCTTATAACCCACACCCCTTTCTAACATGGCCGCTTTTTTCGTTTCTCCTACTCCTTGCCGTTTTAGTCCCTTGTTTATTTTTTATCGAACGCACTGCATGAATACCCTCCGCCCACAAACACACCCGAGAGCGATCATACAGCCAGAAGGATAGCAGGCTCCGCTACGCGTTATGATGAAGTAAGTCCCTTACAGGCGTAGTTAACTTTAAGCGCCAACTATCCGGTTACTTTTTAAATCACACGCGGTTAATTCTCTAACACCACCCATTTCCTCACGCATAACTACCGAGCACTTATGAATTCACTCGGGCGACTTAAATATCCACACACCCTCACTTAGCGCACAATTAAGCCCTGGCCCCTAACCATGGTTTAGCGCTTGAACCTCCCCCTCACCTATCTCCCTTTGCCTTCCTCCACAGCACTCCGTGACCAAGGGCATTTCTGCCCGAAATGCATTGGAGACAGTTCACATACTAACCTTATGGATTTATGCTGTTCCTGATATGTTGTGAATATCAGTGTAAAGACTTTGAATAAACTCTCCAAGAACCAATGAACTAAGCTTTCTTTCATATTGTGAATCAAATCATTGATCACCCCCGGAGTGCCTCACAGGGGATGCATAAGCAGTTCCTGCATGCACAACTTGTTCACCTCA